>NW_026137018.1:0-33027 GCF_000699445.3 Schistosoma haematobium
ACATTCTTGAAATACACGATCGAGAAATACGTCGGTCAATGTACCATTTCCAAATCTTTACAACAAATTTACAAAAATGATATATAAATCAATACCCTTCGATAGCGATAAAATAATACACTAACCGAACTTTACAGTCATATGCTAATTTTTACAGATCGCATCAACATCTTCGTTGGTGATATCAATCGAAGTCACCAGACCACATGACAAACAATCATTTAAATTATTGGTTCGGAAATGGCAGAGCCAAAAATCAAATCAGTATAACTAGTCTCAAACAGGAATAAAAAAAGACGAATATAGAGAGAAAAATAAAGGATCCGCAAAAATATAGTAATACTTATTGTTTGGATCCCATCAGTGATATAGAGGAAATGAATTTGTATCATTACAGTTGGGCACACTTACAGTTTAAGTTTTCGAAATAGACTTTGAGTTTCTCAAACACACTTACTCTTAAACATCATTTACTTGCCTAGATTGGATAGTAGTTAAATTTGTAGTAGTGACTTGATTTAAAAGATTTTATCCGTTAAGCAAAACTATATAAGGGTAAAAAGGATAATGTTGGTGCTACATCACAAATAGGTAAAAACCACAGAAAATGAGACATAGTTTTCTATTTGTAACAAGGAGAGAAGCTCCCACATCTAATCTAGTTTGAGATTATAGTTGAGTAAAAATAAAGAATTCCAAGCGAAGATGAACAAATAATTTAGTGCTACTGGATTGTCAATGGTTCTCAAACCCGAGTCAGTTCATGATTGAAATGAATACATAAAATGAACAAATCTTCATAATTATGAGACCAAATAGACCGTAAAATTTTCCTACGTCAATTGTTTGGAAAAAAACTGGCAAGAAGTCTTGGGTCTGGTTTTGAATGGTTACTCATTTATTTGAACACATGAACCTTGGTACAAGAGGGCACCAAATACATATGCGCCACACGATAACAACGAGGTTGTGAAGAGAGAGAGAGGTAAATTGAGTATAACAAAAACGAAGAACAACGATGAACAGAAATTAATGTATGAGGGTCAAATAATAATAATAATAATAATAATAATAATAATAATAATAATAATAATGGGAGAAACAGTTCAGTTAGCGAAAATACAATCAGAAAAAATCCTTTTAGCCAGAGAATTTACGTTCATTTTTATGAAGAAATTAAAACAAAACTACAGCAGGATCTCCACTGCCTTTTATCCTAAGGTACGTTTAGTAACATCACAGGCCATTATGTTGCACTGTCTTAAGGACTCCAATTAGAGAGTCATGAAGTACCAACAGAAGCCAGTCCTGTACAGTCTTCTTTCGTATCACGACGCCATGTTATATACTGACAACCTCTCCGCTTTTTCCAACCACGACGTGAAATTCGCCTGGACGACATTAGTAAGACATACCCAAGCCACCGAAGTCGGTGTTTCAAGATGGTGACACCAATTGAATTATCATCTCTGTGCCCGAACACACGATGCCGAACCTCTGCATTACTGACATGGTGTTGCCACTGGATGTCAGCAATCCTTCGGAGAAAACGATGATCGAACACAGAGAGTTGTCTTTCATCCTCAACTCGGAGAGACCAGGTTTCACAAACATACAGCAAAATTGCTCTCACCGACGCGTTGTACATCCGACCTTTTACAGCCAGACTAACATCACGAAGGCGCCAAAGATGGCCCAGATTGACATAAGCCGCTCTGGCTTTCACTATACGTGCATTGATCTCATCACTCACACCCCCACCAGCACTTATGCAGCTACCTAGACACACGAACTTTTCGACTACTTCTATCTGCTCACCATCCAGGGTGAGTACGGGATTAGGATCCTGCCAGTCTTGTAGAAGTACTCTGCACTTCAAAGGTGCAAAGCACATACCATACCTACGGACATTGATTGCCAACTGATTAAGTGCGGATTAAATGGCTTGGATATCATCACACAGTAAAATAATATGGTTTTGTGCCATCACTCTGCCTGAGGTGTTTGTATATAGAGCTTTTAGGATGTTAATAAATTTCTCAGGTATACCCTTCTTCAATAGACAATCCCAGAGAGCAGTCCCGTCCAACGAATCGAAGGCAGCCTTGATGTCAAGAAACACTACAACTGTTGGTCTGTGATGACGGTGTTCTAACATTTGGCGGAGGGTGAATATATGATCAATACATCTTGGACCAGAACGAAAACCAGCCTGTTCCTGACGAGTCAATCTCTCTCGGGTTTTGAACAACCTACGAAGTAAGACGGAAGCCAATAGTTTGGACACAGTCGGAAGTAGACTTGTCTCATGATAGTTGTTGTAGAAAAAACATGAACCGTTTCTAATGATAGGGACAACTGTCGATTCATTCCACGATGTTGGAACACTCACTAATTGCCAGAAGTAGGTAAAAAACAACCAGAAAGTCTCCACCATCTATAAAAAGGTCCGGGGGTAGGTCATCTGGGCCTGGTGATTTGTAGAGCCTCAAGAGTTGGAGTTCTTCGAGGATTTCAACCTCGGTAGGTGGATCAGTCGTCACCGGTTATGGAGGGCAGGATAGTCTGATAGATGTCCCCGAAGTAGAAGACCAGTTGAACTCTACCCGTCGTCCAAGACGGAGGTAGATGTTATTGATTGGCATCCCACCATCGTCACAAATCGCCTCAGTGATCTCAAGTGCTGAGAGAAATATGAGGGCGGCTATAACTTCCCATACGCCCACACCGTGCAAGGGTTCTACTGGAGGTACCTGAAAATGAAGTTGGATTAGTGGCATTAGTGACCTGAGAGCGTGACCTCAGTACCCAAGGGACAACTGCTTGAGGTCGGTCACACACGACCTTTTTATGAGTAATTTTTGTGTTAGCTCCGTACTTGTTGAGACTTTACCACCGGAGACGGTGGTGTGCATTCTTAGGGTTGACCTTTTCTAACCCCACCCTTCCTTATCGGAAGGTAGAATCGCTGTTATGCTGGTTGTCTGAAGGGAACACCTTACTGCCGTTACATCTCTGTACAGTCAGAAGTACGGCTTCGCCTTCGGACCTTGGGTTTACTGTTTTTAGTTTTACTGTTCTTCAACCGACCTATCTGGCATGGTAGAACCTTGAATAACAATTTTTCCGGCCAGCGTAGCTCGACTGGTTCATCACGATAGGCAAGCCCGACCACAACGTCAAGGTAGCAATAACGGTCGGGAAAAATGCCTCACTCACACCAGACTTCTGGATGCCAGTAATTTGGATGAATTGAAAGAGCTTCCAACAGTTATTAGATGCAACTGATGCTTCTATTTCATTGGCACGCCAGCGACTTTAATCGCCATCTTCATGGGGTCATGTAATTGCAACCAACTGTGCCAGTAGTTATTGATAGCCAGAAACAGGTTTTGGTCTGCGCACAGTTGCAGTAGATGTTCTCCGTTATCTCACCTGCAACCAACAAGTCCCCACCGGCTACTTAAACGACTATCTTCTGTACCTAGACGCCCGACCTGAGTATTCAAGTCTCCGGTTAGTACTACAATATCTGTCGAACGCACTTTCCGTAGAACAGTTAAGTGGTGACAAAACTCATCCATCATTGTATTCGAGTTACAATCTGTGGGAGCGTATGTGCAGACGAAAAGACATCTTTTCTCACACTAATTTTTCTCACTTTGATTGAGTTTTGAGTGATAACAATCGTCAACAGGGCGAACATAGAACTTTAGAGAAAGCGTATAATTGATTATTCACTTTTTAAACACGTTTAATTTACATACCAAAAAATTTATCACAAGTTAGCCTGTATTGGTCATATGGTTGAAACCGACAAAGGTGTCCAGTTCAGAAAATGTCACTGTATAAAAAACTGATGACAATGAAGAGTTAAAAACTGAATGATCAAAAGATTAATAAAGCTCTACGGCAAAAATAACCTTTATGAGATGCTAAATGTTATTCATCTTACCGTGATAATTCACTGCGTGTTAACAAGCCATTTCGGTCTTCATCTAAGAGCAAATAGCTACCGTAAACACGTACAGCTGATTGATGACTAAACCAATTAGCGGCTAATTGTGCCTCTGATGTAGATACTTCACGTAATTCAAGCATAGAGTCTAGAAATCCACTAGCTAAAATGTCGGTGATACGCACACGACCCGAACGTAAAGGATCAAGGAAAAAGAAGAACTTTCGTACAGCCGTGCATACATAGAATGTTTGGAACGTTGGCTCCAAATCTGATAGCTAAAGTTATTTTTGGGTAAGGAATACAATTTTTTTCTAATATTTAAGAAGTGTTTCAAGGGTTTAAAAATTTTCATAATTACCAAATGAACATAGTCAAGTCCTATTAAACATGGGCAAAATTAAGGTTTAAAAGCTAGCAAAAGTTTGAGGGACAATGGGACAGTGAAAATAATTCTGACGTACTGTAGTCAACCAAACTTTAGTGTCTGTAAAATGAGAACTTACTGTCACAATCCAGGAGTCTTGGTTATGTACAGTCAAATTCTGTGTAGTGGTTTTTGAGTAAGATAGAATTTAAGGGAGCAATATCTGAGAGGAGGGCAAAGTTTGACTTGCACTTTCGCGTGTTCGTGTTCTCTGGATAGTGAGTGATCTCTTTCCCCATGAAACGACGCAAGAGACACAGTAGAAACCGGACTGACCAACCACCGTCAGATAGAGATCGGACTAATCACCCACTGTCTAAACATTGATTATAAGAGAAGAGAGGTTGGCTTGAATTGGCTTTGTGGCTGTGGTATTGGAGAAAACTTCTCTTTTGGCGCCTGTACAGACTAGTCTGGAAAGGCCCATGAGGTCTGGCAAGGGCGGGTCAGAGCGTAGGCCATTATCTGTGCCGTAACCAGTGCAGTGGTCGACAATAAACCGGCTTATGGTAAGAGCGTGGAGTGAGGTCATCATCTATGACGACTTAAATGCTAACTTGAATACTCAATATTCATTCAGTGAAATGCTGCTGGGCTTGGGGCATTCGTATCTATGCTTATGTGCATACTATGGAGTGCGTGGGCCTGGCTTAAGCATTCAGTATATACATGTATTGTATACTTGCGAGTGGAAACTTCTATGTCTATATGTAATTGTGGGAGATGTGGACTTGTCGTCGCTTTCTTTGACTACATATGTTAGCATACTAGCAACTGTGCCCATCTATACCAATATGTACGTCACTGGAATGTATGTATCCCCGACACATGCATTTGAATATGTACACATGAAGCATACTTAGGTACAGATAAGCTCTACGTTTGTCCGCTGGTGAACTTATTAGTAGCTTATCAGAGCTTTTGGTTGCATAAAAGCTTCCGAAAGTGGTGGGAAAAGAGTAGTGTAAGCCAATATAATACGTCTGCACTACCAGGTGTGGGTCGAGAAATTCGTTCATACTACTGATATCATATCCCCATCTACATAATTCCCCAGTGTCCAGTCGTACTGTCCATTGGAGCTCTTCTCTATGCCCGAATAGCCATGAGGCTCCAACCACTTCGTTGGGCGGGTAACAGTAACCGTAATATCCGAAAGGTTTTGAACTATCGGAGCCGAGTGGCTAGATTATTTAGCTAGAGCTACGTATTACAGTTGAATTATTCATGCGCCATGAACTGATCGCATTTATAGAGTAAGATGAACCAACGAAAAACTGTAATGAGTTAATAAGTGAAATTAAACAATACTGAATGCTGAAGGAAGACCCTGGTTATTAAAGAAAATTGGTTGACATGCGATTCTGTGTTAGGGTTTGAAATCAAATTTTTTTAATAATTTATAAAAATTAACCAATACAGGTCTTAGTCTCATTAGTTGATTTTTAAGCAATGTAAAAGCGCATGAATGAGGGCCTCAAGTATGGACTGGTCATTAGGTCGTGTCAGATCTATCACCTTATCAGAGTAACATATTTATTAAGAAGGATATTGAAGTCACACGTTTGACGGAATTAATGAGTACAGCGCATAGTTCATTTTTTCAAATACTCAATACATTTTAAAGCATGTCATGTGGTCTAACTAAACAGTATCACCTCCTAAATGGTATCAAGACAATTCCTCCACCAAAGCAGTCACATTCACGATAAAATGTAGAATGAACAAGTTACCTGACACAAAGTAGGGATAAGTTCCAACATATAGTTTTCCAAATCTGTCTCTCTCAAATAACCTTCACCGCACACATCATAAAGAGATATCCCAACATGGGTTTGTTGCAACCATACTTTCTTCATGACATAATTGAAAAATGTCAAGATATTAATACGTGACAAAACTTCATCTTCACGAAGTAATTTTACAAATGTAGCTGCTGTGAAATATTGCCTAAAATATGTTAATTCGTAAATTTTGATTAGCATGTAACTGTAAGTATTGCAATCATGAGAAACAAACAAAATTTACAGATATTCAAGGTATAAGTAAACGCTAATTCCCGACATCGGTCGGTAGTAGTTTTAAGTAAAAAGTGTAGTTGATAGGTTAGTAACCACTAGAAATAGCTAGCGTTGACCGATAAGCATCATATCTACATGAAAGGACTAAATGAATGTTCATGTTTTATAAGATTGCGATGAAATGATTTAAGAGCGATTTCGTGACAAGTTTTTGATCATTAGGATCTAAGATCATTGCTTGTGCATGATACAACGACCAAATGAATGATCTTTGAGCTACAAATATTTTAAGTAGATTAATAAAATTCATGTCATGTAATTTTTGTATCGTGCCTCCCTTTTGGAATTTGTGTTGTGATATTTAGAAAGGTGGCAAAGTGAACTAACGTCTAAGGTTCTATATCGCATTCCAAGGTTGTTTGTCGAAATAAGATTTACTTTTCTTCTACAATTCTAGGCATTTTATGAATATTTTATTGAAAATTATAAGAGCTTAAATAGCTCAGTATCTGTGAGACTCGTAATTCTTTAATTTTAGGTGGATTCTTAAGCATGACAAATTATGATCGTCCCTATGGAGACTTGACTTGATAAATTTAAATAAGTTGGGTTGGACTGATAATAATGAGACAACAACGTATTTATAATATTCCAGTGAGAAGAAAATAAAACTTCCTGTTCTAGTTCGAAAAATGTTATTTTTTTCCTCTGAAGACAGGACCTACACCAAGCTGAAAAAGTAGGGGATTTAACCTTCTACAGACCATAATAACATAAACGTAGTATCTTGTTACCACAAAAGGTATACTTTAAAACTGACTGCACAATAAACTGTTGCCTAAATAAAACGTAAATGTTTAAAAGCAGATCAAAAATAAAACCAATCAAGCCGAAAAAAGTATTTGATACTTACTTTGCCTTGGGAGATGCTTCTTTAGATGCCTTGCGAAAATTCTCATAGTCCATGAATTTTTCACCATTAACTGTAGGAGGTGAATGATAGCGTTCCAAAAGATACCAAAACTCCTTGTACAAAAACAACGTATAACAGAAACTACCTTACTTGAAGTTCAACATTAGACAACAATCTCAAACTTTTTCTCTCCAACAAAGCAGACCTAAAAATGATCATAGTTTGTTTAAATATCTACCTAGCATCCTCCCGTAATTTCGCAGGTAAAATCTCGTTATCTTGTGGTACCTGCACAGTAAGTTAATAGTATCTTAATATGTACTAACACGTTGAAAAAAATCTGGTATCCCTAAGTTCTCTGATTCATAATCTTCAACTCCACCCCACGCTTTATAATAATGCAGGAATAAATCACTATGTAGGTTTACTAATACAGAAAAATGATTGTTAAAGTGAGTTACAAACCACTTGACATTTTAACGCCTGGTAGTTACAATGGATGACATTCAACGGTAGAAAGGCTTTAAACAGACATATTGTTTAGTCGGCATCAGATAACTGAAAACCAGAACAAGAACAGGTTAAAAACCAAACTCTTAAAGAAGACTGGTTTTTATACAGGTGGTCATTGGAAAGAAATAAGGAGATTAGGTAAAAAAAAATGAAAGAACATAAGGATTTGTGTATAACAGTATGTAAATTACTGTTTATCTATTGACTGGAAATTTAAAAATTTGCATACATATTTCATCATTACTTTTAATATTATATTAATCAAGGGTACGTGAATAAACAAGTCTTCACCTACGGTCTTGTTTATTTTCTTGCGCTGACATGTTTCATTGCAATAAGTATCAGTTATTTCAGTCATAGCAAACAGCCATATCAGCAGAAAAACAGAATTTTTCTAAGCATAAATTAGGTACGACCTTAACAGTTTTATGAAATTCAGTACTCCACTTCCACAACCGTCATATTTAGTCGTAATGAAAAAGCATGAATTGATGTTAAATGACTTTGCACATAAGTGGAACAATTGGCGAGACTATAATGTTTGAACGACCTTTGAGCAATATAAAAGTGCCTTTGGGAACCACGACTACTTGCTACAGTCGAAATACGGATATAAATTCATGTGAGGAATCGAGACTAGATGTTAGAGGTTTAAGTCGGGATTAGGAATTCAAATTAGGGTTTTCGTCACGACTTGATATCAACTATGGTTCCAAAATGTAATTTTGTTATATGTATGAGTGGATTCTGTACCAAAGTCCAGGAACCGAAATCTTAGATCTGACTTGTTAGGCCATGAATTATAGTTTCGCCGACCAGTGGATCAAAGGTACATTTCAGGTTTATCACTGACAACAGCAAACTACTATCGCCTGACTCAGTATCCCAGGAAGAACCAGTCACAATTCAGGGAAGACCTAATCTTTCCAAAAGGCAAAAAGGAGTTCTTGCATTATGTATGATGTCGATTCGTAATATAAATCATGAAAATTTGCATACAATAGTTCATCATTCACGTTCAACAGCTTTTTCTACTATATTTTAGTAAGATTATGATATGCAGATGACTCTTGGGCGATATAAATAGTCGATTAACCTAAAGATGTCTTCTTGTTGGCTGATAAATTGTCAATAACACCCATCTATTAGACTTCCGAAGGGAAACTCTTTTTTTACTCAACTCTAGTTTGTCCTCTGGACAAGGTCAAATTTATCCTATCCGCGGTCACCGCCAAGGTTTTACCCCAAACAGTAAATAATTTTCAATGTTCCTTTGTCTGAGGTCAGTCAAAACATGTTCAAAATATTCCACCCTTCTTCTTCCATTACTTACTCCTTATTCTTCATTGCCGAATCCAATACCATGTAGCTTGTATAAACCGACTGATTTCTTTGCGCTCGTTTTCTGTTATTTTGGTACAGTTCCAGGTGTATGATAGTCTAGCCACTCGGTTGCCCCTATTCTAGTTTGTTCGTTAATTATCTGTGGATTTGTATGTCTTGTATGTCGAGTGCGTTTGTCCTATGTCACCAGGGTTTCTGGATTCAAACAGCTATCACATTACCATGTAGAAGACTGGTTAGATGCACTGCGAAAGTAACAAAGTGGTAGTTTGAGTGTCAAGAGGATACTGTTATTTCAAGAATAATGCGTAAGTAAATAAGTTGGTAGTGTGTAGGAAAACGGAAATGAAGGAATAAGAAGGGAGACGAAGACGATAAAAAGAGATATAGGAAACCGTTACTGATATGTGGTAGTGATAACCTTTGTAAAATATATGATGTGCATCAGACATAGCAGGTCTAAGAGAGAGATGGTAATCTATAGGTTAGTATGTGTCCGTCAAGTCTCGTCTTGTAACTACCCATTGACAGGACTGTGGTCACTTTGGCCGGAAAGCTTTGTAAATGGAGGCAACTCTTGATAAGAAAAATATAATCGCGTCTGGGCTCTCTTTCCTCGATATGCTATCATTCTGATTTCTTGTAATTTACCCCTTGGTCCTCTTGCGTTGATATAACGTAACGTAACAGTTTGCCTATTACCTGATGCCGCATCTGTCTTCTGGGATTTAAGTGGATTGTTGTTCAAAATATGTTGGCCATTTCCATGCGATCAAAGTAAACTGACACCAAAGTCTATTTTATTGGGATTATTTGTTGCTGCCCTACCGACCTAAGTTGACTTTCACATAGAATGCAACTGTGGGGGTCGTTTTCCAAGCATCACCGGGTCTGAACAGCCTACGTGAAGTCTCTTCGGTTCCTGAAATTCGCAGCCATCGGACGCGGAGACTGTGGCCGTGGGGGTAACGGACGAGGAAGCCTGGACACGCTAATTATTGTAGTGGTGTGAAAGCCTGTGCTGCGTGATAGACAATGCTACTGTAGCAGCTGGTATTTATGAGCTTCAACCCGGCTACCGCACACTAGATCAAGCACTCCGTGAACCATCATGTTGGTTGCCTTTCGGGTTTTTGCTGATCTTCTGTCGACACCTCCCACATCCCACGTTTTGTCGTGTCTAACTCGGATTTGAGATGACCGCTTGGCCGATGGTCACTGAGATTTCGGTAACATCTCTTCCATAACGTGTGCTGAGCCATGCTTTCACCAATTCTCGTCCCAACACTCACCCACCGCTCTTTACCCTTAGAAGATACTGGATTATTGGCAATGGTCGGCAGTTTCATTAATGTATGAGCTCGAGTTTTGGCTTCCAGAATCGTGTGCTTAGTCGAGCCACTGTTTTAAGAATCGGACATACCAGTGGGAACTGTTATGGTTGTTTCCAGAGGAATCTTATGACACTCTTGTCCATTCAGCTTGTATATTTTTTCTACACTGCAGGCAGACATATCAAAACCATAGGCAGGGGTGACTTAACACAAATCCACAATACTTTCTAGGTACCGCAGTATCGACAGTGAATTTTGCCTCTACACAGGATACATTCCAATGCTGAGTCGATATTGTATAAATTTAATGTGAACTACGCTCAGTATGATAGACAGATTTGATTTTGTTAAAACTCATCATTTTTTATAAATGCTATTCTATTCTCATTAATATATTTTGAGTTTATCCTCTATTAGGTTTGTCGTGCTTTGAGCCTAATAAATCTTCACTTGTACCAGCGATGGTGTTCTTACTTCGCGTTATGGGAATCGCAGTGGTTCCTCGTTCTTTCAAGTATATGAATAAGCGACATGGATACGAGATAGGAGTATTTGAATGTATGAATCACGAAAATAGAACCTGAAAGACATTTAAATATGCAACTTTGCCTTTGGCCGTCCTAGCAAGCAACCCCACGTGGATCCAGTGGTTTGTCTGCAAGCCCTGTGTTTGCAAGAAAATAAGTGTGTATGTCTCGGTTGAAGTAATGAGGAAGTGACCAATCAGTCGAGACAGCTAGACCTACTATATAGTGGTTCGATCTAAGTTTGATTACGGTTGTCAGATTTGTCATTAAGATCTTCTTCCAGCCAGGTGAAGACTCTGTTCTTACCGTCTGAAGTGTTTACATATTCCAGTGTGGTAGCTGAAAAGTGGTTATTTCCAGTTATTAATGAGAGATCAACGAAGTCACGCTAGAATCGAAGGGCGCGCGGTTGTTGAATAATTTTCGCGAAAAATTTTGAGAATTAGTGTTCTCTGATTCTACACTTTTACAAGCGGTAAATATATTCACTTTGTGTACAAGAGAGCTTTGGTGTTAATCATCATTATTTTACATAATACAGCTTTTGACATTGAAATGTTAATCTTGACATTGCAAATGTGAAATTATATCAGTTAAAGGATATATGGAAGGGAGATATGGAGAAAACCAATTCCACAGCATCGACTGAAAACTGGGAATTTGACTCAAGAGCATCAGTACAAGAGGCATGAACTCTTATACAATTGTATACAATCGGGTAACTCAACCATACATACCCTGGACAGTTCCAAAGACGTAGGAGCACGGCCATAGCTGGATAGACTGGGATATTCGACGTCAACTAAGACAAAAGAAGAAGTGTCGGGATATTGCCATCCGCCTCGCCACAGCAGGTGCGATGGAACGCTACAGATCGATAAGAAACGAGTGTATAACGAAAATTCGGGAAGCTCAAAGAAAATGTGAAATGCAGCTGGCACAATCTGCACTCAAGCAGCCCAAGAGAATATTCTCGTACATAAACTACAGAACAAGGATGCATCATTGGATTCCCAACCAAATTAAAGAAGGGAGTCAATCTGAAACGTTATAGGAAGATCAGAAAAAGGAGAGGCTATGGCTGACTATTTTGTGGCAGTTTTCACTCAGGAACCTCTCTCTGACAAAGAACCAGACCAAAATAAAAAGTCAAAAAACACCTGCTCACCGTGGACTTCGATCAAGACGATTGGCTCAAGTCTCTTAGCATCTTAAACATGGAGAAGTCAACGGGACCAGATGAACTACACCTCAAAATCTTGAGACATATTGCACAATATATCGCGACCCCACTGACTACGATATTCAATATGTCACTCGACCAAGGTGTGTTACCGATGGACTGGAAGGACGCGATCGTCACTCCCATACATAAAACAGGACCAAGACAACTTCCATCGAACTACAGACCAGTAAGCCTCACCAGCGTTGTAGTTAAAATATTGGAAAGAATAGTCCACAATGGCATTTATGGAAACCAATAACTTGATAAATATAGAACAACATGGTTTTAGGAAGGGTCTATCTTGTACGACAAACCTCCTTACAGCAAATGAATATTGAATAAAGGAGCTAGACAACAGAAACCCAGTGGACGTTGTCTACATAGACTTCAGTAAGGCCTTTGACAAGGTGCCAACTAATAGACTGCTATTGAAGTCGGAAAACCTTGGTATTGCCGAACCACCTTTAAAATGGCTTAAGGATTTCCTAGTAGGTCGTCGACAGAAAGTAAGAATAAATTCCAAGCGCTCCGTCTGGAGACCAGTACCTCAAGGCACCGTCCTAGGTCCTTTACTTTAATGATCTTCCAATCATAGTATAATCTCCAATGTTATTATACGCTGATGATGTAAAGATCTGGGGAGTAATAACTGGAGACACAGAAGCATGTGCTCTTCAGGCAGACTTAAATAATATGATTAACTGTTCTAAAGAGTGGCTGATGCCTATCAACTCGGAAAAGTGTGTCTACATGCACTTTGGGGATTCAAAGGTTAATAGGTACAACATAGGGGAAGTGCCATTACCCGTGGTCCGGTCTCATAAGGATCTGGGGGTGACAGTGAGTCATGGTCCTAGGAGGTTTCGAACCCTTTGGGCTTTAAAACGGACATTCACCAAGTTAGATACTACCATGTTCATCACAGTATACACATCCTTGTTGAGAACTAAGCTTGAGAACTGCCTTCAGGCTGCAAGCCTCTGCTTAAAAGGTGACTCGGAGATCCTAGAAAAGGTACAGTGGGAAGCTACCCGTGCAATTCCAGAACTCCGGGGTTTACCGTACAAAGAGCGGCTTCAAAAGCTGAACCTCTTTACTCTGTCCTATCGTAGATTAAGGGGATCTAATTTTGATGTACAGAATACTGAGAAATGATTTTGGACCCAACTTATTCTCTCTTTTTCTTTCCTCTAGATCGGGACATCCCAGGGGACATAGCAGGCGAGTGGAGAAGCCAAGAACAAACAAAATACCCGTGGCGTACAGGTTCTCATACCGAGTCATCAATACTTCAAATGGTTCAAATGGTCGTGGACGGAATAGAAGAACAGGCTTCCGTGTCTAGTAGCAGGGGATCACCAAATCCTAGGTATGTTAACAATAAAAGAGGAAAAAATTGGTAAATCATAGTGTGATGCTGTCCTTGGTCTTTAAGAATAGGTCAAGTTTGCCTCTTGAAGGACTCCTGGGAAGTCTCTTGGACTAGCTCGGCCGGCAGCGAGTTCCAGCATTTGACAACTCTTAAGGAATAAAAGTTATGTCTACATTCCGTTTTGCTACGTTGTGTCTCCAGTTTCTGGGTGTTATCCCTTAGGTTAGTGTTCGAACTAAGCTTAAGTAGGTGTTTAAGAGGATGTCCAGAATTGTTGAGAATACTATAAGCCATTAATAGATCACCTCTAAGACGCCTATACTCTAATGGGTAAAGGTCTAGTGAATGGAGGCGCTCTTCGTAAGGTTTAAATTTGAGTCCTCGAACTGATTTCGTGGCTCGCCGTCGGATACGCTCCAAAGTGTCCTTATGCTTTTGGACTGAGGGGGGAAGTACTATGTTTCCGTACTCTAAGTGGGGACGGATGAAACTATTGAAGATTATATGGAAAGTTCTTCCGTCGAACTGTCCAAAAATGCGTTTCAACGTCACCAGTGCAAGGTTTGCTCGGAAGGCATTTTTGTCACAGCGTAAGACTTTAAACATGGGGCACCAGGACTCCTAAATCTTTTTCGACTTGGGATACTACTAGAGAGGAGTTTCCTAAGTTGTAACTATAGTTTGCGACATGTCGCAGATGGACTACTTTACACTTTGAAGTGTTAAAAGTAAGTCCATTATTATCTGCCTAACTTTGGAGTCGAGTCAGATCCTCCTGAAGTGCCTGTATATCGTCTTGATTGCGTATCTCTCCAAAGTTTAACATCATCGGCAAAGAGTAACAATTCTGACGTTACCTGTTGAGGAAGATCCTTTATGTATATCAAGAAGAGAAGAGGTCTTAGTACTGAGCCCTGGGGGACCCCACTAGGGCATTCCATAGCCTGAGACAAAGTGAAATTAACCCTAACCTTAAAGTGTCGATTTCTCATGTATGAAGTAAGCCAATCGATTAAAGGTGGTCTGGTACCTAGTCGTTTGAGCTTATTGATAAGACATAAATGGTCAACCTTATCAAAAGCTTTTGAGAAATCTAGGTATATGATGTCAGCCTTTCCCTTGCGGTCTAGGATACTTGTCCATCTGTCTACCTCAGTCAGCAAGTTGGTTATACAAGAGTAACCCTGTAGAACTATGGTCTACTATGATATTAGTACTGCTCTAATAATAGACCTAATCCTAAATTTGTAGATTTGTCATGATATAACTGTCTAATCTATAAGATCTTACGTGGAAGTCACACCATCGACTACACCAACTCACTGTATCGTATCAATTACCAATACATGATGTAGAACAAGGTTAGGCTAGAGAAAGAACAATATATTTAATATGAATAGAAGATATAAGGTAACATTCAGCAGAGACCACGCCTGCATGGCCGAGCCATGCCACTCGATCAACCCCAGTCCATTCAATTCATTCTTCGCGCCTTCTCCATTGTTAGGTATTTCTCCGTGTTGAATATTGAATATCTACTTTCTGAGTAGTCTTGTGTTCAGCTTTGAAGATTGTGTGGTTATGGTCTAATGCCACTACAACCCTTCCTGAAACCATGCTGTTGGGTTGAGAAGAAGTTTAAGGACAGTAGATAGTCGTTTAAACCGTCGCATATCAGGGGCTCCATGATATTTGAAGGTAATGACAGAAGAGCCACCGGCCAATGACTTGAAGGTTCATTGCGTCGACCTCCTTTGAAAATTGGTGTGAAGTGAGCCAACTTCCAATTTTCCGGTAGTTTGCCTCGGCTTAGTGAGTGTGAGAACATCACGCTAAGCGGCATTGCCAGGATTGAGGTTGCTTCTCTCAGTATGGCAGGATGGACCACATCTGGGCCAGGAGAAGTGTCTAGTCTTAAGTGCTGCAATTTCCGGAACACCAAGTCAGCGCTTAGGTTCACTTCGGAAAGTCCTATGGAATCGCAGATGAAACTGTCATCAGTAAAGTTTATGTCGGTCGGTTGAAATGTCTGGGAGTAATGTTCAGCCAGAAGGTTAGCGGCGTCGCCATCGTTGTTGGTCGGGCCGTTAAAATCTAGCAGTTAAGAAACTCCAGTTTTAGCTTGACGAAGAGAGGCTGCATAACGGAATAAGCTTTTAGTATTGGAGGCAAATTTGTCCATAAGCTTTGTCTGGTACCGAAGCCTGTGTTCTCTTATAGCCTTCGTACATATGTTCCCTATATGTTTATATTGCCTGTACGCTCCGTTGTTGTCAGTTCGTTTGTATTCCGCCCAACAGTGCCTTTTGTGGCTTAGCAGGCGAAGAGTACGGCTCTTGATTATTGTAGGTGGCTTGCAGCTTTTGGGAATCGTTTGAGGAACTGAATGGTTTGTAGCACATAAGAGCGTGTGCAGTAAGAAGTCCAAATGACCGTCCACATCGAGTTGAGGGTGAACATTCCAATCCATCTGTTGTAGATAGTCGTGTGGAGCTGGCACATTCAACCGTTTAAAATTCCAACGCAAGTTATTGGTGGGGTGTCTTAGCTTAGTTTTGCTGACAAAACTGAAGGCTATGACGGCATGATCGCTTTTTCCCAGGGGAGCCAGGATTGAGAGGTTGTCAATTAGAAATTCTTCGTTTGTGAATACACAGTCTAAGCGCGATGGTGTCTGACTGTTTCTCCGACGAGTTGCCGACCTCACATGTTCGTATAATCCCAAGTCATTGATGAGGTTGAAGAACCGAGCTTCAATTGAGTTATCGCCTCCAGTATACATGTGATCCGCGAAGTTGACTCTAGGAAGATTAAAGTCCCCTAGAATCAGGATGTGTGTGGAACCAAGACGAGTAGAGCTGGATAGCCCTTCCAGCATACGACCATCGTACTCAATGTCGGCAGTTGGCTTCCTATAAATGACACCGCCTAGACACTTCGAAGTACTAGACAATCTTACAAAGCACCATATGGATTCCTCAAGGTTGTTAAACTCGAGGTTATGAACCTGGAGCACCTCCAAGCAAGAACGTTTGTATACGGCCACTCCGTCCCCGATTCCTGATTTTCTGTCGTTGTGGAACAAAGACATCCCACGTAATGCTAACTCTTGGCCCGAGAACTGAGATATCCAGGTTTCAGATATTCCTATCAGATGGGCCTTGTTAGCGTTGCTAAGCTCACGTAATTCATCGAATTTGTTTGGTAGACTCGCGGCGTTCACATATAAGCGTGAGCTTCGTCCTGTTTGTCTGTATGAGCCTTACGTGAATGGACAGGTAGCCCACCTATACGGGGTTTGCCGAGGTGGTAGACCCTGTCCTTTACACGTTTTTTATGATCAAGAGAGTCCACAAGTGGAATGGTCAGCTCCATCTTGCCTTTGTATTCGGTCCTAGCTTCGTATGGCCTATCCGGGTGCATGTGGATTCCAGATGGCAATCGACGTCTTTTTGCACGAAATGTTTCCAGAGTTGCAGCCGCCATGTGGGAGGATGGGAAGGTTATCTTCATTAGACGGGGTCTAGGGTCACCATCCTTCTCGGCTAGTCTCGTCGCATGCTGAGTCAGTATGTGTTTGAGCCCCAAGGACTGTTTAGTGAATTTCCATTCCCAGATGTCAGAGTTCGATTGAGTAGGGTCCGTATTTTCCGGTATACCTTACACAGTTATGTTTCTTCCGCAGAAAAACTTCTCGCGAGATTCTTTAGGAGTGTTCCGTATGATATTGCGCTCAGAGTACGGTATGTCGGGCAATATTCGTACGTCCCCATCGGATTTCAGCAAGTGACTGGCTAACAAGACGTCTTCTACGACGGTAGCATTCTTAAGTGTTACTCGAAGAAGCCTCGAGTGAGTTAGATGCTTAGAACCCTTTCCTCGAGTGAGCCGGGTGACCATCAAAGGCTCTATTCTGGGAAGTTCGAGGTTCTTGTTCAGTTCACCCCAAAGCATCCTATCATTTTTGTCCTGCAGACTGAGAGGAAGGTCAGGATTGTCAATGAGATTCATGATTATGAGAGAATCGTCACGAACTGTTGTTGATTTACCAGGTTTCCCGATGGGTTCAGGTTTAATACCTTGTTGTTTGGAGGTCAAGGCACGTTTTTGAATCTTGGGCTCTTTGATGACCGGACGAACATTCTTGGGGGTTGACTATGCGACCAAATCACCAGTTGTTTTCCGTACAACAACACTTGGGGTGCTCAGCTTAGGCGGTGACACCCGGTTCTTTTGGGTTCTGCTAACGTGGGTCGAATCACCTACAGGGTTTTGGGAACCAGTGTTGTGTTCAGGGAACCTGAGCTGGGACCTGCTGCCCGAAGCAGTGCTGTCCGCACCTTCAATTGACTTATTCAAGAGAAGGCTGTACACTCACAGAAGTATACTAGAAAAGGAATAACATAGGCCGTATGCCTTCTGTCCTTACTACACAAATCTGAAATTGCTGATCTTGCGTCACCGTACTTTGCCCTGTTCAAGGTCAAGGTCAAGTA
Organism: Schistosoma haematobium; assembly: GCF_000699445.3. Classification (NCBI taxonomy): domain Eukaryota; kingdom Metazoa; phylum Platyhelminthes; class Trematoda; order Strigeidida; family Schistosomatidae; genus Schistosoma; species Schistosoma haematobium. Next base: position 18,131 of record NW_026137018.1, read on the forward strand.
CTGTTACGCATTGGAAATGTCACGTTAACAGACTTAGCTTTGATTAGTAAGTTGTCTCAGCCTAAAGCTTGATATTATTAGTTGTTATAGACTGCGTTTCCTTATTTGACTTAACCATATCCATCAAGCCATAAAGTTACGTTGTTTTCAAAAAGGGCAGTAACTTAGTACTTGTGATTATCTTTGCTTTTGTGTACTTGTTGCATCAAAAAGCTTTCTTGGTCTACTTTAACTCGAAGTATTTCAGTCAAGACTTGGAATTCTCTAATATTTTTCGGTACGTTCTTTCCCATTGACTCTAACACTTGTGTTCATATTGTGATCATATTGTATTTTAGACCTTCTTAATATAGTTACAATGGTTGGCAGTGTTTATATACGTAGACAGCCAAATTGTTTATTCCCCGTGAAGGGAGGAATGTAATATGATGAGTGTGAAAAAGTTGTCCCTTAAGATGTGTACTCGTTTAAGTCCTACTCCATACTAAAGATGCTCGAAGCCCAACTCGCATTGGCTTTGTATGTTTTGCTGTACAAATAAGATGTTACTGATCCAGGAAGTTATTGTCTTTGACCTGTAGGAAGAAAGGTGGTAGTTGCACTGGTAACACGAATACTGACAGTGAAGAATGTGTCACTGTAGTATGTGCTGTTACTGGATGCGTTAAACACCTGTCTGTGATAGACGGAAAAGTAAAATCTCTTTTAAAACTAACGAGGAGTAAAGCGTCATTCGATATTGAGATGGGTAGTCATGCATCCAGTGGAAATTGGAGACCCGGATAAAACCGTCACCATTCCAAATAGTCCCGGTGTGGCTGTCCTGAGTGATGTAAAATGGACGGCAGTATGGAGAAAAAGAAATGGAACGAGAAGAGCTATGAGCGATACGCACTTGCTTGGCAAGCCATTGGTGAACTCCCATTCTAAGTCACAAAATATACTACCAAAGTCTGATAGTGAGACAGAACTCCACTCTGGCATGACTGAGAAGAATTTAATCTCATCGAATGCTATTGTGAGTAGTTTGCTAGAGTCAAACGACCCTGATCTCGAAATTGGACACGTGCATAATTTGGAAAAGCTCGGGGAATATATCCGTAGCATCTTACCAGATAACTCGAAAGGAATTAAGGTCAAAAAGTTGGTAGGAATAGATGAGAGGATCGACTACGGTGTTAAACTCCGACCAGATAAACCCCTTAAGGTAATCCTAGGTTGGAGAAGCAACGTGCTCTTCTGCTAAGCAGTCACGACAATACCGACATTTGAGTAAGACCTGACATGTATCTTGAAGATAGAATAAAAAGAAGACGGTACTAACTGAACTAGACACCCCTTGACAAAATGGTGAGGAAAATCGCTTAATGGGTTTTCGAATAGTCAGGTCTTGGAAGCGAATGCTACAAAGGCCTGTGTAGATAAGTCATTTTCCCTAGGAGTTTTATATGCAAAGGCTCGTAGCCTAAGAATTAAATTCTATGAACTAGGAGCAGTAGTGAAAAATTTGGGGCCACCCATTATAGCTGTGACGAAAACTTGGTTAGTTCATGACTTCCACATTACTCCATAATTATCCGGGTACCACTACCTTAGAAGTGATAGACATAGATGTAAGAAAGGTGGTGTTTTTATACATAACCAATAATATAGGTATCCGCTCCTTTGCTTGCGACTCCCATGGTAGTCATAAGCTACAAGCACACTATCGGATGTTGTACATTTATACTCGGTTTCACCCATCGCAGCGCAATCTACTTAGCTGATGATTTTATTTTAGTGCATAATCACCTATGGAGTGCAAATAACAGATGCTTGATATTAGGAGACTTTAATGCACCTGATATTAGTTGGATTGAGATGGCTACGGTAAGATCTATAAACTCCTTTGATAGTAGGTTCCTGATAACGGTAATGGAGCATGCATTAGTACAGCATGTATCCAAACCCACACGTTTTGGTGCAAACCAAGGATCTTTGTTGGCCTTGGTGATCGTTCGTGCGACTGAGGATATTACCAATCTAAATTTTCTTCCGTTAGCGAATAGCGATCACACTTTTGATTCACGTTTAGAGCTAATGACATGATATACGATTAGGTCAAGCCTCGCCCAAATGTATGGAGAGCTAACACGTCAGCCATTTATACGTGCGCTGCTAAGACATTGGTCAGTAGATACTGGCTCATCACTTGAAGAAGCATGGTTTATATTTAAAGGCAAGTTTAGTTCAGTTACGTTCTCGCTTATACCATGCCTGGTATCATGTAGACCGAATAACTACCCACCATGGATAACTAAAGTCAAAAAACTTCTTAGACGTAGGAAAAAGCACTGGAATATGTTCATTTCTACTGTCTTAAAACAATACAGATCCAGTTATTGTAGGGCTAGAAATGCTTGTAAAGCGTTAATAAGTAAGACTAAACGGTCATATGAAAAATAGTTGGTTAGGGATTGTAAAAATAGCCCAAAACGGTTATTCTCATATATAAAAAGGCGAACTCAAGAAAGTGATGGAATTCCATCACTTTTGGTAGAAGAAAATCTGTTAATATTGGCAAGAAATGATGTCAAAAAGCCGAAGCTTTATCGAAATATTTCAGTAAAGTGTTTTCTATCAGTAATGAGGAACTACTAACGATTCATTGTTATTGTGTGTATGTTTTATTTCAACACATAAATATTGGTATAAGAGGACACCAAATATATATGCGCCACACTATATTTGTGTATGTGCGGGCTGTGATACTGCCCGGGTGCCCAGACCGAACCAGGTGGTTTTCTTAGGGGCCACACCCCGAGCCTTTGACCTAAAGGTCTAACTCACAAGGCAGTGGAGCAGCGTGAGGAGATGCATTCCCATGGTAGCCGGTGACCAACGATTGGTTCATACGCCATTTGTTCCTGCAGGATACTGGAGCCCATGTGCACCATTGGTTTGGGATCCGGTTAAAGCACCGGACATTCGCTTTTCGTCCTCTCATTTTCGTAAACAACACCCCCGCCGCGAGAAGGCAATGAGTAGGACTTCCCTGGCAGAGGCTGTATACGTGTGGCCGTGTTTCACTGGATTACATTCTTTAAATAACATCTCCAAACCCTAATCTTCTCGATTACTGCTTTTACTTTTACTACCTCTACCACTATGTGATTTGAATCGACTATTGGATCTCTGTGCTAATTTGATATGACAACTCGAACTGATGTACGTACGTACGAAGTTCTACGTTGTTACTGACTGACTGAATGAGGTATGGCGGCTTGTTGATGGACCCTGTATTTATTAAGAAAGATACTGTCTTAAGATTGCTTCAGCATCTCAAACCTGATAAGTCCAGTGGGCCTGATGATATTCATCCTAGGATTATGAAAACCCTATTGGATGTAATTACTGAACCTATAGCCATACTGTTTAATATGTCTCTGCAGTAGTTCAGACTGCCAAGAGACTGGAAAGATGCAATAATTAGTCCGGTGTATAAGGCGGGGAGTAGAGATTCATTTGGTAACTATCGACCCGTTTGTCCAACTGGTGCAGTTGTAAAACTAATGGAAAAGATTATTCGGATGGCTGTTATGAATTATGCGGAAGGGCGTAATCTTTTATCCAGGGGACAACATGGTTTTCGAAAAGGCCTATCATGTTTGACAAATCTCATTGCAAGAGATGATTGGGCTGCGGTAAAAGATTGAAATATTCCTGTGGATGTGATTTTCATAGATCTAGGTAAAGCCTTTGATAAGGTCTCCCATTCATGTCTTAAATTAAAACGGGAAAGTTTTGGAATCCATTATAAGGTCATAGACTGGGTAAGTGACTTTCTCGATGACTATCATAAGGGGTCCACGCGAATATCGTTACCAATGGTTGGCGACTAGGTGATATGGCTCAGAATCGATCACAATGGCGTAGGTGTATACACTCTTTGTCTTCCCTTAAACTATGAGACTAACATTATTTCACATATTTCTTTCTACGAACTAATTTTTTCTTTCTGTACTATATCCTTACATAAAATATTTCCTTTATATATTACCATCATTGAGTTACCTGCTTCTATGAATCCGGTGTTCGTCTTGCTGTGCTAATAAGGTATGGCACAAGTCCATGAAGTCACTGACAAGTGGACTGAGTCATGTTGGTAGATGTAGACTACCTGGTTGGGGACCGCGAGATGATAGCAACCAATGGTTAAAGACCCTGAATGACATGACTCAAAATCATTTGCGATGGCGCAGGTGCATACACTCTTTGTGTTCTCCCAAATTTTGATCTCCTTATTCCTCCTTGTCTCTTTTTTTCTCTTCCCAAATTTGTTTCACTGGATTACATTCTTTAAATAACATCTCCAAACCCTAATCTTCTCGATTACTGCCTTTACTTTTACTACCTCTACCACTATGTGATTTGAATCGACTATTGGATCTCTGTGCTAATTTGATATGACAACTCGAACTGATGTACGTACGTACGAAGTTCTACGTTGTTACTGACTGACTGAATGAGGTATGGCGGCTTGTTGATGGACCCTGTATTTATTAAGAAAGATACTGTCTTAAGATTGCTTCAGCATCTCAAACCTGATAAGTCCAGTGGGCCTGATGATATTCATCCTAGGATTATGAAAACCCTATTGGATGTAATTACTGAACCTATAGCCATACTGTTTAATATGTCTCTGCAGTAGTTCAGACTGCCAAGAGACTGGAAAGATGCAATAATTAGTCCGGTGTATAAGGCGGGGAGTAGAGATTCATTTGGTAACTATCGACCCGTTTGTCCAACTGGTGCAGTTGTAAAACTAATGGAAAAGATTATTCGGATGGCTGTTATGAATTATGCGGAAGGGCGTAATCTTTTATCCAGGGGACAACATGGTTTTCGAAAAGGCCTATCATGTTTGACAAATCTCATTGCAAGAGATGATTGGGCTGCGGTAAAAGATTGAAATATTCCTGTGGATGTGATTTTCATAGATCTAGGTAAAGCCTTTGATAAGGTCTCCCATTCATGTCTTAAATTAAAACGGGAAAGTTTTGGAATCCATTATAAGGTCATAGACTGGGTAAGTGACTTTCTCGATGACTATCATAAGGGGTCCACGCGAATATCGTTACCAATGGTTGGCGACTAGGTGATATGGCTCAGAATCGATCACAATGGCGTAGGTGTATACACTCTTTGTCTTCCCTTAAACTATGAGACTAACATTATTTCACATATTTCTTTCTACGAACTAATTTTTCTTTCTGTACTATATCCTTACATAAAATATTTCCTTTATATATTACCATCATTGAGTTACCTGCTTCTATGAATCCGGTGTTCGTCTTGCTGTGCTAATAAGGTATGGCACAAGTCCATGAAGTCACTGACAAGTGGACTGAGTCATGTTGGTAGATGTAGACTACCTGGTTGGGGACCGCGAGATGATAGCAACCAATGGTTAAAGACCCTGAATGACATGACTCAAAATCATTTGCGATGGCGCAGGTGCATACACTCTTTGTGTTCTCCCAAATTTTGATCTCCTTATTCCTCCTTGTCTCTTTTTTTCTCTTCCCAAATTTGTTTCACTGGATTACATTCTTTAAATAACATCTCCAAACCCTAATCTTCTCGATTACTGCCTTTACTTTTACTACCTCTACCACTATGTGATTTGAATCGACTATTGGATCTCTGTGCTAATTTGATATGACAACTCGAACTGATGTACGTACGTACGAAGTTCTACGTTGTTACTGACTGACTGAATGAGGTATGGCGGCTTGTTGATGGACCCTGTATTTATTAAGAAAGATACTGTCTTAAGATTGCTTCAGCATCTCAAACCTGATAAGTCCAGTGGGCCTGATGATATTCATCCTAGGATTATGAAAACCCTATTGGATGTAATTACTGAACCTATAGCCATACTGTTTAATATGTCTCTGCAGTAGTTCAGACTGCCAAGAGACTGGAAAGATGCAATAATTAGTCCGGTGTATAAGGCGGGGAGTAAAGATTCATTTGGTAACTATCGACCCGTTTGTCCAACTGGTGCAGTTGTAAAACTAATGGAAAAGATTATTCGGATGGCTGTTATGAATTATGCGGAAGGGCGTAATCTTTTATCCAGGGGACAACATGGTTTTCGAAAAGGCCTATCATGTTTGACAAATCTCATTGCAAGAGATGATTGGGCTGCGGTAAAAGATTGAAATATTCCTGTGGATGTGATTTTCATAGATCTAGGTAAAGCCTTTGATAAGGTCTCCCATTCATGTCTTAAATTAAAACGGGAAAGTTTTGGAATCCATTATAAGGTCATAGACTGGGTAAGTGACTTTCTCGATGACTATCATAAGGGGTCCACGCGAATATCGTTACCAATGGTTGGCGACTAGGTGATATGGCTCAGAATCGATCACAATGGCGTAGGTGTATACACTCTTTGTCTTCCCTTAAACTATGAGACTAACATTATTTCACATATTTCTTTCTACGAACTAATTTTTTCTTTCTGTACTATATCCTTACATAAAATATTTCCTTTATATATTACCATCATTGAGTTACCTGCTTCTATGAATCCGGTGTTCGTCTTGCTGTGCTAATAAGGTATGGCACAAGTCCATGAAGTCACTGACAAGTGGACTGAGTCATGTTGGTAGATGTAGACTACCTGGTTGGGGACCGCGAGATGATAGCAACCAATGGTTAAAGACCCTGAATGACATGACTCAAAATCATTTGCGATGGCGCAGGTGCATACACTCTTTGTGTTCTCCCAAATTTTGATCTCCTTATTCCTCCTTGTCTCTTTTTTTCTCTTCCCAAATTTGTTTCACTGGATTACATTCTTTAAATAACATCTCCAAACCCTAATCTTCTCGATTACTGCCTTTACTTTTACTACCTCTACCACTATGTGATTTGAATCGACTATTGGATCTCTGTGCTAATTTGATATGACAACTCGAACTGATGTACGTACGTACGAAGTTCTACGTTGTTACTGACTGACTGAATGAGGTATGGCGGCTTGTTGATGGACCCTGTATTTATTAAGAAAGATACTGTCTTAAGATTGCTTCAGCATCTCAAACCTGATAAGTCCAGTGGGCCTGATGATATTCATCCTAGGATTATGAAAACCCTATTGGATGTAATTACTGAACCTATAGCCATACTGTTTAATATGTCTCTGCAGTAGTTCAGACTGCCAAGAGACTGGAAAGATGCAATAATTAGTCCGGTGTATAAGGCGGGGAGTAGAGATTCATTTGGTAACTATCGACCCGTTTGTCCAACTGGTGCAGTTGTAAAACTAATGGAAAAGATTATTCGGATGGCTGTTATGAATTATGCGGAAGGGCGTAATCTTTTATCCAGGGGACAACATGGTTTTCGAAAAGGCCTATCATGTTTGACAAATCTCATTGCAAGAGATGATTGGGCTGCGGTAAAAGATTGAAATATTCCTGTGGATGTGATTTTCATAGATCTAGGTAAAGCCTTTGATAAGGTCTCCCATTCATGTCTTAAATTAAAACGGGAAAGTTTTGGAATCCATTATAAGGTCATAGACTGGGTAAGTGACTTTCTCGATGACTATCATAAGGGGTCCACGCGAATATCGTTACCAATGGTTGGCGACTAGGTGATATGGCTCAGAATCGATCACAATGGCGTAGGTGTATACACTCTTTGTCTTCCCTTAAACTATGAGACTAACATTATTTCACATATTTCTTTCTACGAACTAATTTTTTCTTTCTGTACTATATCCTTACATAAAATATTTCCTTTATATATTACCATCATTGAGTTACCTGCTTCTATGAATCCGGTGTTCGTCTTGCTGTGCTAATAAGGTATGGCACAAGTCCATGAAGTCACTGACAAGTGGACTGAGTCATGTTGGTAGATGTAGACTACCTGGTTGGGGACCGCGAGATGATAGCAACCAATGGTTAAAGACCCTGAATGACATGACTCAAAATCATTTGCGATGGCGCAGGTGCATACACTCTTTGTGTTCTCCCAAATTTTGATCTCCTTATTCCTCCTTGTCTCTTTTTTTCTCTTCCCAAATTTGTTTCACTGGATTACATTCTTTAAATAACATCTCCAAACCCTAATCTTCTCGATTACTGCCTTTACTTTTACTACCTCTACCACTATGTGATTTGAATCGACTATTGGATCTCTGTGCTAATTTGATATGACAACTCGAACTGATGTACGTACGTACGAAGTTCTACGTTGTTACTGACTGACTGAATGAGGTATGGCGGCTTGTTGATGGACCCTGTATTTATTAAGAAAGATACTGTCTTAAGATTGCTTCAGCATCTCAAACCTGATAAGTCCAGTGGGCCTGATGATATTCATCCTAGGATTATGAAAACCCTATTGGATGTAATTACTGAACCTATAGCCATACTGTTTAATATGTCTCTGCAGTAGTTCAGACTGCCAAGAGACTGGAAAGATGCAATAATTAGTCCGGTGTATAAGGCGGGGAGTAGAGATTCATTTGGTAACTATCGACCCGTTTGTCCAACTGGTGCAGTTGTAAAACTAATGGAAAAGATTATTCGGATGGCTGTTATGAATTATGCGGAAGGGCGTAATCTTTTATCCAGGGGACAACATGGTTTTCGAAAAGGCCTATCATGTTTGACAAATCTCATTGCAAGAGATGATTGGGCTGCGGTAAAAGATTGAAATATTCCTGTGGATGTGATTTTCATAGATCTAGGTAAAGCCTTTGATAAGGTCTCCCATTCATGTCTTAAATTAAAACGGGAAAGTTTTGGAATCCATTATAAGGTCATAGACTGGGTAAGTGACTTTCTCGATGACTATCATAAGGGGTCCACGCGAATATCGTTACCAATGGTTGGCGACTAGGTGATATGGCTCAGAATCGATCACAATGGCGTAGGTGTATACACTCTTTGTCTTCCCTTAAACTATGAGACTAACATTATTTCACATATTTCTTTCTACGAACTAATTTTTTCTTTCTGTACTATATCCTTACATAAAATATTTCCTTTATATATTACCATCATTGAGTTACCTGCTTCTATGAATCCGGTGTTCGTCTTGCTGTGCTAATAAGGTATGGCACAAGTCCATGAAGTCACTGACAAGTGGACTGAGTCATGTTGGTAGATGTAGACTACCTGGTTGGGGACCGCGAGATGATAGCAACCAATGGTTAAAGACCCTGAATGACATGACTCAAAATCATTTGCGATGGCGCAGGTGCATACACTCTTTGTGTTCTCCCAAATTTTGATCTCCTTATTCCTCCTTGTCTCTTTTTTTCTCTTCCCAAATTTGTTTCACTGGATTACATTCTTTAAATAACATCTCCAAACCCTAATCTTCTCGATTACTGCCTTTACTTTTACTACCTCTACCACTATGTGATTTGAATCGACTATTGGATCTCTGTGCTAATTTGATATGACAACTCGAACTGATGTACGTACGTACGAAGTTCTACGTTGTTACTGACTGACTGAATGAGGTATGGCGGCTTGTTGATGGACCCTGTATTTATTAAGAAAGATACTGTCTTAAGATTGCTTCAGCATCTCAAACCTGATAAGTCCAGTGGGCCTGATGATATTCATCCTAGGATTATGAAAACCCTATTGGATGTAATTACTGAACCTATAGCCATACTGTTTAATATGTCTCTGCAGTAGTTCAGACTGCCAAGAGACTGGAAAGATGCAATAATTAGTCCGGTGTATAAGGCGGGGAGTAAAGATTCATTTGGTAACTATCGACCCGTTTGTCCAACTGGTGCAGTTGTAAAACTAATGGAAAAGATTATTCGGATGGCTGTTATGAATTATGCGGAAGGGCGTAATCTTTTATCCAGGGGACAACATGGTTTTCGAAAAGGCCTATCATGTTTGACAAATCTCATTGCAAGAGATGATTGGGCTGCGGTAAAAGATTGAAATATTCCTGTGGATGTGATTTTCATAGATCTAGGTAAAGCCTTTGATAAGGTCTCCCATTCATGTCTTAAATTAAAACGGGAAAGTTTTGGAATCCATTATAAGGTCATAGACTGGGTAAGTGACTTTCTCGATGACTATCATAAGGGGTCCACGCGAATATCGTTACCAATGGTTGGCGACTAGGTGATATGGCTCAGAATCGATCACAATGGCGTAGGTGTATACACTCTTTGTCTTCCCTTAAACTATGAGACTAACATTATTTCACATATTTCTTTCTACGAACTAATTTTTCTTTCTGTACTATATCCTTACATAAAATATTTCCTTTATATATTACCATCATTGAGTTACCTGCTTCTATGAATCCGGTGTTCGTCTTGCTGTGCTAATAAGGTATGGCACAAGTCCATGAAGTCACTGACAAGTGGACTGAGTCATGTTGGTAGATGTAGACTACCTGGTTGGGGACCGCGAGATGATAGCAACCAATGGTTAAAGACCCTGAATGACATGACTCAAAATCATTTGCGATGGCGCAGGTGCATACACTCTTTGTGTTCTCCCAAATTTTGATCTCCTTATTCCTCCTTGTCTCTTTTTTTCTCTTCCCAAATTTGTTTCACTGGATTACATTCTTTAAATAACATCTCCAAACCCTAATCTTCTCGATTACTGCCTTTACTTTTACTACCTCTACCACTATGTGATTTGAATCGACTATTGGATCTCTGTGCTAATTTGATATGACAACTCGAACTGATGTACGTACGTACGAAGTTCTACGTTGTTACTGACTGACTGAATGAGGTATGGCGGCTTGTTGATGGACCCTGTATTTATTAAGAAAGATACTGTCTTAAGATTGCTTCAGCATCTCAAACCTGATAAGTCCAGTGGGCCTGATGATATTCATCCTAGGATTATGAAAACCCTATTGGATGTAATTACTGAACCTATAGCCATACTGTTTAATATGTCTCTGCAGTAGTTCAGACTGCCAAGAGACTGGAAAGATGCAATAATTAGTCCGGTGTATAAGGCGGGGAGTAAAGATTCATTTGGTAACTATCGACCCGTTTGTCCAACTGGTGCAGTTGTAAAACTAATGGAAAAGATTATTCGGATGGCTGTTATGAATTATGCGGAAGGGCGTAATCTTTTATCCAGGGGACAACATGGTTTTCGAAAAGGCCTATCATGTTTGACAAATCTCATTGCAAGAGATGATTGGGCTGCGGTAAAAGATTGAAATATTCCTGTGGATGTGATTTTCATAGATCTAGGTAAAGCCTTTGATAAGGTCTCCCATTCATGTCTTAAATTAAAACGGGAAAGTTTTGGAATCCATTATAAGGTCATAGACTGGGTAAGTGACTTTCTCGATGACTATCATAAGGGGTCCACGCGAATATCGTTACCAATGGTTGGCGACTAGGTGATATGGCTCAGAATCGATCACAATGGCGTAGGTGTATACACTCTTTGTCTTCCCTTAAACTATGAGACTAACATTATTTCACATATTTCTTTCTACGAACTAATTTTTCTTTCTGTACTATATCCTTACATAAAATATTTCCTTTATATATTACCATCATTGAGTTACCTGCTTCTATGAATCCGGTGTTCGTCTTGCTGTGCTAATAAGGTATGGCACAAGTCCATGAAGTCACTGACAAGTGGACTGAGTCATGTTGGTAGATGTAGACTACCTGGTTGGGGACCGCGAGATGATAGCAACCAATGGTTAAAGACCCTGAATGACATGACTCAAAATCATTTGCGATGGCGCAGGTGCATACACTCTTTGTGTTCTCCCAAATTTTGATCTCCTTATTCCTCCTTGTCTCTTTTTTTCTCTTCCCAAATTTGTTTCACTGGATTACATTCTTTAAATAACATCTCCAAACCCTAATCTTCTCGATTACTGCCTTTACTTTTACTACCTCTACCACTATGTGATTTGAATCGACTATTGGATCTCTGTGCTAATTTGATATGACAACTCGAACTGATGTACGTACGTACGAAGTTCTACGTTGTTACTGACTGACTGAATGAGGTATGGCGGCTTGTTGATGGACCCTGTATTTATTAAGAAAGATACTGTCTTAAGATTGCTTCAGCATCTCAAACCTGATAAGTCCAGTGGGCCTGATGATATTCATCCTAGGATTATGAAAACCCTATTGGATGTAATTACTGAACCTATAGCCATACTGTTTAATATGTCTCTGCAGTAGTTCAGACTGCCAAGAGACTGGAAAGATGCAATAATTAGTCCGGTGTATAAGGCGGGGAGTAAAGATTCATTTGGTAACTATCGACCCGTTTGTCCAACTGGTGCAGTTGTAAAACTAATGGAAAAGATTATTCGGATGGCTGTTATGAATTATGCGGAAGGGCGTAATCTTTTATCCAGGGGACAACATGGTTTTCGAAAAGGCCTATCATGTTTGACAAATCTCATTGCAAGAGATGATTGGGCTGCGGTAAAAGATTGAAATATTCCTGTGGATGTGATTTTCATAGATCTAGGTAAAGCCTTTGATAAGGTCTCCCATTCATGTCTTAAATTAAAACGGGAAAGTTTTGGAATCCATTATAAGGTCATAGACTGGGTAAGTGACTTTCTCGATGACTATCATAAGGGGTCCACGCGAATATCGTTACCAATGGTTGGCGACTAGGTGATATGGCTCAGAATCGATCACAATGGCGTAGGTGTATACACTCTTTGTCTTCCCTTAAACTATGAGACTAACATTATTTCACATATTTCTTTCTACGAACTAATTTTTTCTTTCTGTACTATATCCTTACATAAAATATTTCCTTTATATATTACCATCATTGAGTTACCTGCTTCTATGAATCCGGTGTTCGTCTTGCTGTGCTAATAAGGTATGGCACAAGTCCATGAAGTCACTGACAAGTGGACTGAGTCATGTTGGTAGATGTAGACTACCTGGTTGGGGACCGCGAGATGATAGCAACCAATGGTTAAAGACCCTGAATGACATGACTCAAAATCATTTGCGATGGCGCAGGTGCATACACTCTTTGTGTTCTCCCAAATTTTGATCTCCTTATTCCTCCTTGTCTCTTTTTTTCTCTTCCCAAATTTGTTTCACTGGATTACATTCTTTAAATAACATCTCCAAACCCTAATCTTCTCGATTACTGCCTTTACTTTTACTACCTCTACCACTATGTGATTTGAATCGACTATTGGATCTCTGTGCTAATTTGATATGACAACTCGAACTGATGTACGTACGTACGAAGTTCTACGTTGTTACTGACTGACTGAATGAGGTATGGCGGCTTGTTGATGGACCCTGTATTTATTAAGAAAGATACTGTCTTAAGATTGCTTCAGCATCTCAAACCTGATAAGTCCAGTGGGCCTGATGATATTCATCCTAGGATTATGAAAACCCTATTGGATGTAATTACTGAACCTATAGCCATACTGTTTAATATGTCTCTGCAGTAGTTCAGACTGCCAAGAGACTGGAAAGATGCAATAATTAGTCCGGTGTATAAGGCGGGGAGTAAAGATTCATTTGGTAACTATCGACCCGTTTGTCCAACTGGTGCAGTTGTAAAACTAATGGAAAAGATTATTCGGATGGCTGTTATGAATTATGCGGAAGGGCGTAATCTTTTATCCAGGGGACAACATGGTTTTCGAAAAGGCCTATCATGTTTGACAAATCTCATTGCAAGAGATGATTGGGCTGCGGTAAAAGATTGAAATATTCCTGTGGATGTGATTTTCATAGATCTAGGTAAAGCCTTTGATAAGGTCTCCCATTCATGTCTTAAATTAAAACGGGAAAGTTTTGGAATCCATTATAAGGTCATAGACTGGGTAAGTGACTTTCTCGATGACTATCATAAGGGGTCCACGCGAATATCGTTACCAATGGTTGGCGACTAGGTGATATGGCTCAGAATCGATCACAATGGCGTAGGTGTATACACTCTTTGTCTTCCCTTAAACTATGAGACTAACATTATTTCACATATTTCTTTCTACGAACTAATTTTTCTTTCTGTACTATATCCTTACATAAAATATTTCCTTTATATATTACCATCATTGAGTTACCTGCTTCTATGAATCCGGTGTTCGTCTTGCTGTGCTAATAAGGTATGGCACAAGTCCATGAAGTCACTGACAAGTGGACTGAGTCATGTTGGTAGATGTAGACTACCTGGTTGGGGACCGCGAGATGATAGCAACCAATGGTTAAAGACCCTGAATGACATGACTCAAAATCATTTGCGATGGCGCAGGTGCATACACTCTTTGTGTTCTCCCAAATTTTGATCTCCTTATTCCTCCTTGTCTCTTTTTTTCTCTTCCCAAATTTGTTTCACTGGATTACATTCTTTAAATAACATCTCCAAACCCTAATCTTCTCGATTACTGCCTTTACTTTTACTACCTCTACCACTATGTGATTTGAATCGACTATTGGATCTCTGTGCTAATTTGATATGACAACTCGAACTGATGTACGTACGTACGAAGTTCTACGTTGTTACTGACTGACTGAATGAGGTATGGCGGCTTGTTGATGGACCCTGTATTTATTAAGAAAGATACTGTCTTAAGATTGCTTCAGCATCTCAAACCTGATAAGTCCAGTGGGCCTGATGATATTCATCCTAGGATTATGAAAACCCTATTGGATGTAATTACTGAACCTATAGCCATACTGTTTAATATGTCTCTGCAGTAGTTCAGACTGCCAAGAGACTGGAAAGATGCAATAATTAGTCCGGTGTATAAGGCGGGGAGTAGAGATTCATTTGGTAACTATCGACCCGTTTGTCCAACTGGTGCAGTTGTAAAACTAATGGAAAAGATTATTCGGATGGCTGTTATGAATTATGCGGAAGGGC